>NC_068451.1:12932599-12937599 GCF_023373465.1 Oncorhynchus keta
AGCCAGTCTTGACGTGGTCTGAGTAGTGCCGTGGCCGCCTCTCTTGGCTCCAAGCCTCCAGGTTTATTTAGTCTTTGTTTAGAGTAAGGCCTAGTTCATGTCCAAACAAAGTGACATCTGATTTACGGAAAGGATCCATGAAGGAAATGCACTTCTATGAATCAACACAGACCCCTGATTACAGAGTTGAAGGAAATGCACTTCTATGAATCAACACAGGCCCCTGATTACAGAGTTGAAGGAAATGCACTTCTATGAATCAACACAGGCCCCTGATTACAGAGTTGAAGGAAATGCACTTCTATGAATCAACACAGGCCCCTGATTACAGAGTTGAAGGAAATGCACTTCTATGAATCAACACTGGCCCCTGATTACAGAGTTGAAGGAAATGCACTTCTAGGAATCAACACAGGCCCCTGATTACAGAGTTGAAGGAAATGCACTTCTATGAATCAACACTGGCCCCTGATTACAGAGTTGAAGGAAATGCACTTCTATGAATCAACACTGGCCCCTGATTACAGAGTTGAAGGAAATGCACTTCTATGAATCAACACTGGCCCCTGATTACAGAGTTGAAGGAAATGCACTTCTATGAATCAACACTGGCCCCTGATTACAGAGTTGAAGGAAATGCACTTCTATGAATCAACACTGGCCCCTGATTACAGAGTTGAAGGAAATGCACTTCTATGAATCAACACTGGCCCCTGATTACAGAGTTGCGTCTCTGCCTACATGTTGACAGCCACTACACTCGTACACAGCAGATTGTGTGGCAATTTGTTGAACACACTCCATAAATATAGTCGTACTCACACTTACCAGACACTCATTGACTGTGCATACAAATCAAACACACACATACAAAACTCCTTACCCGAGTGGCACAGCAGTCTAAGGCACTGCATCTCAGTGCTTGTGGCGTCACTACCGACACCCTGGTTCGATTCCAGGCTGTATCACAACCGGCCGTGATTGGGAGTCCCATAGGGCGGAGCACAATTGGCCCAGCGTCGTCCGGGTTTGGCCGGTGTAGGCCGCCATTGTAAATAAGAATTTGTTCTTACTGACTTGCCTAGTTAAATAAAGGTTAAATTTGTTTTTTTTTTCAAAAAAAATGTAATACCAACACAAAACATATGGACATGCATAGGAGGACATTTGAGGATGGACACACACACACAGTGTTTTTGGTAGTGTTGAGCTGGGTGAGTGTAGTGACCTGGAGGATAGTGTTAACGGTACAGGTTCCCCTAGGGGTACCACCACACCCCCCCGCTCAACTGAAACAGTGGCGCACAGAATGCAAAAATATTCTTAGAAATATTTAACCTCCACACATTAACAAGTCCAATAGCTCAAATGAAAGATAAACACCTTGTTCATCTACCCAGGGAGTCAGATTTCTAAAATGTTTTACGGCGAAAACATATCACATATATATGTATGTCAAACCACCACAAAGACACAGACGATATGTAGCCATTTTGTCGAACAAAAGATGCAATCACAAACACAGGATTAAAAGAAAAATAATTCACTAACCTTTTGAAAATCTTCATCAGATGACAGTAATAGGACATGTTACACAGTACATTTATGTTTTTTTCAATAATATGCAATTTATATCCATAAATCTCTGTTTACATTGACGCCATGTTCAGAAAATGCTAAAAAAAATGTCCGGAGAAATTATAGATAGCTCCGCCAGATAACAGCAATACACATCATAAACTTTGACTAAATATACATGTTCTACATATAGTTAGAAAGATACACTGCTTCTTAATGCAATCGCTTTGTCACATTTCTTTTTAACGTTACAGAAATCGTTCACTATTCAATCTGAGAAAGCGCTCAGACATAAGCAATATTGTTGGAGTCAACAGAAACACAAAATTACAACATAAATATTCCCTTACCTTTAATGGTCTTCAATCAGAATGTAGTGGAAGGAGTCATACTTACCCAAAACATTGTTTGGTTTCAAGTCGTGTGTCTTTGTATTAGCATATGCTTCAAGTTCCAGCTGAAATGCATCCAAAATGACTTCTGGTCTCGAACAGTTGCGCATCAAAACTTCAAAATTACACATTATATGTCGACTAAACTGGTCAAACTAAGTGCAAAATCAAGCTTTAGGATGTTCTAAACGTACAAAACAATTATCTAATATATCGGACATTCTTGCTTCTTCGCAGGCATTCTGGAACAAAGGGACGTCTCTCCAAAAAGCGCGCTCTCGTAACTTTGTATTTTCTCGCGACACTCAAGTCTTTTGCCTACCAAAGGGTCAAAACTCGCGGGATTTAAACAATTACGCTGTACTGAATGTACACAAAAACGCTGTACTGAATGAGGACATCTAGTGGAAGACATAGAAAGTGTCTCCAGATCCATAGCTGGTTGGGCAGGGTGGGGGCGATGACGTCAAAGTTGCCCCAAATTTCAGGCTCCCCAAAATAGTTTGGGAGATTGCCTGCCCTGTGAGTTCTGCTATACTTACAGACATAATTCAAACGGTTTTAGAAGCTTTAGAGTGTTTTCTATTCAGTAATAATTAATATATGCATATATTAGCAATTTTGGACAGATTTCTTTTCAGTTTACTATGGGCATGCAATTCATCCAAAGGGGGCAGTATTGTTCCGAGCCTTAACTGGATAACCTGCTTTAAAGAGAGTGTCACTCTGTCACCACTCTCTCCCTATGCCCTCAGTCCCCTTTAGTTGCTTAGTCTAGCCCTCCACATCCCTGTATCCACCCACTGACTTGCCTAGTTCAATAAATGTTACACACCTATGCCTCTACTGCCATTCATTCCAATTAGACTTGTTTTGGATTTCTCCCTGACCAAGATGGTTGCCATTTTGGCCAATATATGGAATTTGAAGGGTTTATGACATAGCCCCTCTAGTCATTTTATAGGATCTCTATGGAATATGGACTGTATGCAGTGTTGGAGCGTAGTAAACTACATTAACTCCCAACACTGACTGTGTGATCTTCTTAACTGGGAAGGCTTACTGGCTGGTCCTCATGGCTTGGCTGACCTCTAAGACTTAGGGACTGGGATTTAACTGGACGAAGGCTCCTATAGATCAGGATGACAGACCCCTGTCACCTCACTGTCCCAGGAACCCACTGAGCCTGCCTGGAGAGAGGGATGCACTCGCTCACTTTTCTTCTTGTCCTCTTTTACGTCCTCTGCCTCTCTCTTTTTTTCTCAAACTGTCTCGCTCGAAAGCTGGTCTCGAAAAGTGGATAATGTCTCCTGACTTTCTAGAACTCTCTCTCTCTTTATTGAGGTAAGTGAAACTCACATTGTATGCACACGCACACCTCTCTCAGTCACACAAACACACACGCTCACACGTCTTTCTCCCTCTTAGAAACACACACGCGTGGGACCCGCACATTTGTTCCTGCGGCTCCCATATGTGATGTGGGGGTTGGTAGGGGGTGGTGATGGTCTGGTTGTTCAGGTGATGAACACTCTGTAGATGACTGTGTGTGCCGAGGAGAGTTTAATCAGAGAAGGCCTTGTCCCCGCACAAATTTGTGGCCCTCGGCGTCTAATTCATCTAGCCAGCGGCGTCCTTGGGCTGCCTCCCCATCACTAATGAAAAGGGCCACACTGAAACCAAGGTCAACCGGGACCTCGCCTCCCCACTCACTGCTCCTTTCTTCTCTCTTTCTCTCTGATGCCTTCTCTCTGCCTCTCCATCTCCATCTCTCTCTCCTCCATCTCTCAGCCTGTCTCGGTGTCCGCCTCTCTCTTTCTCTCCCTTTCTGTCCCTCCTCCATCTTGTGGCCTTGTCTTGGTGTGTCCTCTTAAAATGAGTGAAACTCTCCTCTTGCCTTCACCTTCGAGGTGAGGGAGGAGAGCGGGAGGAAGAGAAAGAGGGAGAAGGATAGGAGGACAGAAAGAAAACTGTTGTAGAGAGAGGAGAGAAAGCCAGAGAAAATAAAGAGAGTTGCTGTGAGAAAGGAGTAAGGAGGAGAGAAGGAAGGGAGAGGAAGAAGGGCAGGGACTAGGGAAAACGTTTGAGTGGAAGAGAAACATTTAGAGAATGCCAGGAAAACAGAACGCCAGGGAGCCATTAACAGGTGTGGAATAGTGAGGAGAGAGAGGGGGAGACAAGAAGAGAGGGAGAAGGACAGGGAGAAAGAGAGAAAGAGAGAAAGTCAAAAGGAGAAAGAAGAAATGGAGGAATGTAAGAGACAGAAAGACGGCTGTGAGCGAGTGAAGAATGAGGAGGATAGAAGGAGAGGGATAGAGGGAGAGGCGGAAGGGAGAGATTTCCCAAGGGGGTGATGTTTGCCCTGACGCACTCTTCTGGGGAGAGAGAAGACCACAGTTGACCACTAAACATCCTCCTCCCCCTCTTCCCCTCTTCATTCCCTTCTTGTCCCCCCTCCAACAGTATGGTCAATAGCAGCTTTATAACTATAGCCCCTTCTGCTGTGGGCTAATCAGTACGCACACACACACACACACACACACACACACACACACACACACACACACACACACACACACACACACACACACACACACACACACACACCCTCCATCGGCACAAAGCCCCTTTATTAATTAGACTTCATTAGCGGCTGTCAGATCAGACTAATCAGTGTGTGTGTAGGGCACGTTTCGTTGTGTGTGTGTGTGTGTGTGTGTGTGTGTGTGTGTGTGTGTGTGTGTGTGTGTGTGTGTGTGTGTGTGTGTGTGTGTGTGTGTGTGTGTGTGTGTGTGTGTGTGTGTGTGGGGGGGGGGTGGGGGTGGGGGGTGGTAGTTAACTATTGGTCAAGGGAGGGGACTGAAGAGATTAAGGGAGGCGGTGTCTATGATTTAGTGGTGAGGCTCAGCTGAAAAACATGTAGCCACTGGAGTGATTATCAGAACAATCACACACACACACTCATTTGGTGAACCATTTCAATCAGTAACCCCTATGGATGCTACAGGTAGCATCAGCACAGCAGCAGGT
>NC_068451.1:12942599-12950099 GCF_023373465.1 Oncorhynchus keta
TGCCCTCCCAGCCTCTATGTTATCAGGCCCAGGTATGACCCAGGTCATACGGACACTCCTCCTGCTAAATGTTTAGTCGATACGCCACAGTTCAACAGTCACATGTCAAAGGTCATCAGTTAGCATGTTTTCACAACAGGGTTATGGGGCTATGGGGTTGGGGGGTAGGTTGTAGGGGTAACCGTCGCTGATTGAAACAGACGATTTTACAGCCAGGTCACCCATGATACAAGACAGTATTCGATGTCAATGCATGTCTGAGGACGTCGGAAGATGGCGGGGAAATTGGTCACTAGGGGCAACAGTTAGCGCTGTTACCTTCAAGTAGGTTGAGGTTTTGCTAGAGTGTTGTGGACAGGGATGGCAGACGGGTGTAAGCATCTGCCTCTGATTCCAAAGGTTGCAAGTTCCAATTCAGTGATAGAAGGTTGATTTATAGATTTTTGTTTTCAGCCTATCTCAAACCGTAACCCTTACCTTTAATGCCTAACCTTAAGATTCCGGAGTCAATGCCTAAACTTAACCTTAATAAACACTTCTAAATGTTATGTTTGCAACAGTTTCAAAATGTGGAAACATTGATGAGTCTAATTCTGACATGAGACTGTGAGAGTTAGTTGGGATTTTATGAATTTGGATGGTCTAGTAGTAGTAGTAGTAGTAGTAGTTGTAGTAGTAGTAGTAGTATGTGTGTGTGTGTGTGTGTGTGTGTGTGTGTGTGTGTGTGTGTGTGTGTGTGTGTGTGTGTGTGTGTGTGTGTGTGTGTGTGTGTGTGTGTGTGTGTGTGTGTGTGTGTGTGTGTGTGCGTGGGTGCGTGTGTGTCTGCGTGTGTGTCTGCGTGTGTTTGTCACACTCCTGATTGGTTAGCTATGACCTTATGACACATTTTATCAGGGCATTATAGGGACGACCCTTGGCCCTGATACTTTCTATTTCAATAACACTGTGTGTGTGTAAACAGTGAAGCCACACCTTGCTCAAAGACCATAAATTGAGTCCCCAGGGTTTTTTCAAAGATAGATTACACATGTCTCAGAGAGGCAGCATTAGTAACTACCAGATCTCAGGTGCTGACAGTTGACAGTTGACTGTTTTCCAACATTTTTGTTATGGTCAGTGTGGGAGGTTTGCTTTTGGTGTGGTGTATATCTGGGAGTTATATATGGGAGTCAGTGGAGGCTGGTGGTAGGAGCTATAGAAGGACGGGTTCATTGTACTGGCTGGAATGGAATCATGGAAGGGTATCAAACATATGGAAACCACATATTTGAGTCTGATCCATTTATTCCATTCCATTACAATGAGCCCCTCCTCCTATAGCTCCTCCCACCAGCCTCCTCTGATGGGAGTCCTGTTTTGTTGTGCGAGACAGAGACAGAGACAGAGACAGAGACAGAGACAGAGACAGAGACAGTGTGTGTATAGCTGTGATTCATGCTAATGATTGCAGGGTAGCACTGCTCCTGATTTCCTGTGTTATTAGCCAGTGGTGATGGACTGAGGGTTAGGGTTAGGCAAGGTTTCCCTCCTATCATAAGAGGCCCTTTCAGGTCAGAAACCTAGTAAAGACTGTGTGTGTGTGTGTGTGTGTGTGTGTGTGTGTGTGTGTGTGTGTGTGTGTGTGTGTGTGTGTGTGTGTGTGTGTGTGTGTGTGTGTGTGTGTGTGTGTGTGTGTGTGTGTGTGCGTGCGTGTGTGTGCGTGTGCGTGTGTGCGTGTGTGTGTGTGCGTGTGCGCGTGTGCATGCGTGCGTGCGTGTGTTAGGTAAGTCTCTCTGCGGGTGTGACTCAGGTAGGGGAAGGTGTTTTTAGACAGAGGCAGTCTGTGTCACGCTTCTATGGAATTATTCAGGGAGTCTACACCTGTTTGACTTGGGTTGTCCACTGACTAAAGAATCAACAGGAGAGATTAGGACTGACACACACACACACACACACACACACACACACACACACACACACACACACACACACACACACACACACACACACACACACACACACACACACACACACACACACGGCCCACTGCAAGCTTCTGTGTAAGTTTGGGACAGTATTCAATCAAACGCAATAGTCCAATTTCCAGGGTAAGTCAGAAATACCTATAACATTGTAGTATCTGGGTCATCTCTGAGTGTTAGTAAGAGAGTGACAGTCACATCCGGTACTCTGTCCATGACTGTAACTCGGCATGAGGGCATAAGAGGTGGGGGTTGTAATTATAGGCTCAATGCTAGCCCTGGACAAATTACAGAGGATCACACACTCCCTCTCTCTACCTATCTCCCTCTCGACTTCACATTCTCCCCTTCCTCCCCCACCACATATACACTCACCCATGCTCGGGAGTGGTGTCTCCCCAAGCAAGATCAACAAGTTTTATTTAGGCTCATAAAGAGAGCTCAAGTTGAATTTAGGCTCATCATATAGTCTGTTCAAAACTATCCCATTTTTGTGTGCATAAACTAGGATAAATAAAGTTGTTTCAAAATATGAAGAAATGCCAGCGCACTAGGTAGCATGCTAACTGACTGTTTGGTGAGAGAGCTCATCAGGCCTCAGACACAGTCAGTGATTTGTTGTGGATTGGCTGAAAGTGGACAGACTCGTCTATCTCTGCTCATCACAGGTCAAAGGTCAGATAAGGACTTGTCTGGCAGGAAGTGAACTAGTGGATGAGGTCACATGACTAGAGTATAGACAGAAGAGGAAGATGAGGGGTAGGGGAGGCAGGCTGGAGCCTAGCCCCCTGATGTTGCACATCTTATGTATTATTATTATTATCATGTCTTTACTTTGATTATAGAGAAGTTTCTTCTTCTCATTTCTTAGTTCTCATGAACTTTCTCATTCAATATGTTCCTTGGAATTGTATGGGCTTTTCCAAATTACATTTCTTCTTAGCCGTCTTCTGTTTTGTAGATGTGTGTTCAAGTTGTGTGACAGCACAGTATTGAAGCATCATACCCTCCCCACTGTTCTGTGATGAAGTATGATAAGTTGGTAAAAAAACAAGTTTTGGGCATGTAAGTACTGTATGTGTCAGTGTGACTACACAGTCTCTCTCTCTCTCTCTCTCTCTCTCTCTCTCTCTCTCTCTCTCTCTCTCTCTCTCTCTCTCTCTCTCTCTCTCTCTCTCTCTCTCTCTCTCTCTCTCTCTCTCTCTCTCTCTCTCTCTCTCTCACACTTTCTTTCTCTCTCCCCTCTCCCTCTCCCTCTCCCTCTCCCTCTCCCTCTCCCTCCCTCGGCTCCTGCAAGACTGAATGAAAATGTCGGTGTTCGCCTTTCACGCCCTCTCCTCCCCTCCTGTTCTCACACTGCCCATTAATTTCCTCCTCTCCTGCTACCCTCCTCCTGCTTCCTCTCTAGCTATCATCCATCCATTCTTTACAGCTCTCCCCTCATCTCCTCCCCTCCTCCCTCTGCCACTGGTCCCATCCACTCCTCCCCTTTTTCTCCTTTAATATAGCTGTATAATGGCTCTCTTATGTGGTGGGGGGAGTGGGAGGGGAAGTTGGGAGGAGAGGGGGAGTGAAGGAGAGGGAAGAAAAGGGGAGTTGGGGGTTCAGAGTAGAGCTGGGTCTATGTCTGGTCCAGAGGTCACCATGATGAAGCAGTAATGGAAAAGGTAGAGTGGAAGAAGTAGAGGGGAAGGGGGGCTGGAGATCTATAGCCCTGAAGGAAAGGGAGGGGAAAGGGTGTGTGTGTGAATGTGCTTATGTAAGGGTGTACCTGTGTCTGCTCCATAAGTCCTCTAACCCTGCCCATCTATGACATCTGATTGGCCATTATGCAGAGGTGACCAGAGGTGACCAGGAGGTCACTCCAGGGTTGTTTGGGGGCTAAATCAACACCCCGTTCCAGAATGGGGGTGTGTGTGATTGATCCAATCTGAGGATCCGGGTGTCCGGTGCTCCGGACAGGGTCACTCTGCTGACGGATGGTACCTATCTGTCTCCTTGGCGACAGGATGGACGATGGACTCTTCCGCTTCTTCTAAATATTTATAGAACTAGGCTCAATCGGAGAGGGGCTGGTGATATTACGCTCAGAGAGGGAAAAAAGTGTGTGTGTGTGTGTGTGTGTGTGTGTGTGTGTGTGTGTGTGTGTGTGTGTGTGTGTGTGTGTGTGTGTGTGTGTGTGTGTGTGTGTGTGTGTTTGGTAGCAAGTACGGTCACCCTCTTGCCTTAATTAAACGTATTTGATTACACACAGTGAGTGTATTTATAGCTGCATTATAGCTGTAACTCATTACCACAGATAATAAACACGATATTTTACCTAATGAAGTACTATCTGACTCATAATAACTGTCAGACATCTGACATACAGTACCAGTCAAAAGTTGACACCTACTCATTCAAGGGTTTTTCTTTATTTTTAGCATTTTCTACATTGTTGAATATTGAAGACATCAAAACCATGAAAGAACACATATGGAATCATGTAGTAACCAAAAAAGTTTTAAACAAATACAAAAATATTGTATATTTGAGATTCTTCAGCCACCCTTTGCCTTGTTGACAGCTTTGCACACTCTTGCCATTCTCTCAACCAGCTTCATGAGGTAGTCACCTGGAATTACTTTCAATTAACAGGTGTGCCTTGTTAAAAGTTAATTTGTGGAATTTATTTTCTTCTTAATGCATTTGAGCCAATCAGTTGTTGTGACAAGGTAGGGGTGGTACACAGAAAATAGCCCTATTTGGTAAAAGACCAAGTCCATATTATGGCAAGAACAGCTCAAATAACCAAAGAGAAACGACAGACCATCATTACTTTAAGACATAAAGATTAGTCAATATGGAAAATTTCAAGAACTTTGAACGTTTCTTCAAGTACAGTAACAAAAACCATCAAGCACTTTGATGAAACTAGCTCTCGTGAGGACCGCCACAGGAAAGGAAGACCCAGTGTTACCTCTGCTGCAGAGGATAAGTTCATTAGAGTTACCAGCCTCAGAAATCAGCAATTAACTGCACCTCAGATTGCAGCCCAAACAAATGCTTCACAGAGTTCAAGTAATGACAATCACATCACACCATTTGCTCTGCCAACTGTTCAGAGGAGACTGCGTGAATGAGACCTTCATTGTCGAACTGCTGCGAAGAAACCACTACTAAAGGACACCAATAAGAGACTTGCTTGGGCCAAGAAACACGAGCAATGGACATTAGACCAGTGGAAATCTGTCCTTTGGTCTGATGAGTCCAAATTGGAGATTTGTGGTTCCAACCGCTGTGTCCTTGTGAGATGCAGAGTAGGTGAATGGATGATAGCCGCATGTGTGGTTCCCACCATGAAGCATGGAGGAGGAGGTGTGATGGTTATTTGCTGGTGGCACTGTCTGTGATTTATTTCAAATTATTTAGAAGGCAGACTTAACCAGCATGGCTACCACAGCATTCTGCAGCGATACGCCATCCCATCTGGTTTGTGCTTAGTGGGACTATAATTTGTTTTTCAACAGGACAATGACCCAATACACACCTCCAGGCTGTGTAAAGGCAATTTTATCAAGAAGGAGAGTGATGGAGTGCTGCATCAGATGACCTGGCCTCCACAATCACCCGACCTCAACACAATTGAGATGGTTTGGGATGAGTTGGACAGCAGAGTGAAGGAAATGCAGCCAACAAATGTGGGAACTCTTTCAAGAATGCTGGAAAAGCATTCCTCATGAAGCTGGTTGAGAGAATGCCAAAGCTGTCAAAAAAGTGTAAAGCTGTCATCAAGGCAAAGGGTGGCTACTTTGAAGAATCTAAAATCTAAAATATATTTAGATTTGTTTAACACTTTTTTGGTTACTGCATGATTCCATATGTGCTATTTCATAGTTTTGATGTCTTCACATGTAGAAAATAGTAAAAATAAAGAAAAACTCTTGAATTAGTAGGTGTGTCTAAACTTTTGCCTGGCACTGTATGACAATCACATCACACCATTTGCTCTGCCAGCACACACACATACATACACCTAATCTCCACTAATTTCCCTAATTTAATATTCATTCATTCAAAACACGCATGTGCACACAAACACACACACACAAACACACACACACACACACACACACTTCTTTCAGCCCCCTTACCAGTGAAAGTGCTTTTCTCCGCTTCCTTTGAGTTCAAAGTAAATGAATAAAATGTGTCGAACCGCGGGAGGAAGTGGTTTCCAGACCGCCTCGGCATGTTGGAGCTCACAGAGACATGTTTACAGCAGCTGTGTGCGTGCATGTGTGTGTGGAAACGTAGGGGTCCTGTGACAGACAGACAGACAGACAGACAGACAGACAGACAGACAGACAGACAGACAGACAGACAGACAGACAGACAGAGCAGCCTCTTCAGAGGAAACCAAAGCTCATATGTTTCTCTGTGTCACTATATTCAGCAGTAATTGTGATTGAAGACCAAGTCTTTGCTGGAAGAGGCTAATGCTGACATCATACAGGCCATACGTTTCCCTGAAAAGGGAACTTGATAACTGCATTGTAAGAACTCTAACACTGAAACATTGCTAGCTGTCCTCTTCTCTGGAAGAGGTTAACACTAATGTTAATACTAAATTACAAGAAAGGGGCCAACAAAATGCTCTTTCTTTGGTGGTTCACCGGCGGCTAATTGTAAGTGTCTCTTGGGGAACTTGATCAAGGGCCAAGAATGTAGGTAAAATGGGCTATATGAAACATGGCCTCATACTTGATTTGATTCATTTACACTTCAAATAGACTTATTGAACACACTCATTCACTCAATTAATGATACTCTAATGGTCAATACAAATAGCCCTGATGTATAATTAACATTAACTACTTAGCATTGTCACTCTGATCAATCCACAACTTAGCACTAACTGTCCATCTCACACACTCAGAAGCAATTCACAACTTTCACTCACTTGTTGTCAGAGCCTAACCAGTTAACACGTACACAATACCCCTCACAGCTTGAGCAGTGGAGGGAACTGTTAACCCCCGCCTCAAACACACACACACACACACACACACAATCACTCCCACTCAAACAGTTATTCAAAACCCAGTCTCCGACACACAGTGACCAAGTGGAGCAGAAATAAGCGGAAGGGGGACAAGTGTCAAAGACTGGCTGGAAAGTGGGTCACAGTGGGGTGTCTTTACATCCTCATGGCCAAACACGCCAGTGAAAAGAACAAGTCCAACTGACCTACCTAATGAAGTGTAATACAAACAGACTCAATTTGTTATAAAGAAACATACACATTAGGGTTGCCAACTACAACAGACTTAGAAAATGTATCGTTTTCTAAAAACTGTTTTAAAAACAATTTTATTCAGGGATAATATATATTTTTTAAATGTCCCAGAATACAGTGCATTCCAAAAGTATTCAGACCCCTTGACTTTTTCAAAATGTTTGTTATGTTACAGCCTTATTCAAAAATAGATTAAATTGTTTTTTTTTCTTCATCAATCTACACACAATAGCCAATTATGCCAATTATGCCATTTTTGTAAAT
>NC_068451.1:12955099-12957599 GCF_023373465.1 Oncorhynchus keta
GAATGGCACACATACACAATCCATGTCTCAATTGTCTCAAGGCTTAAATATCCTTCTTTAACCTGTCTCCTCCCCTTCATCTGCACTGATTGAATTGTATTTAATAAGTGACATCAATAAGAAAACATACACTACATCTTCTTCCTAAATCATGAGCATTATATGTATTTTGACCTGCCTTTGCTGCTATAACAGCCTCCACTCCTCTGGGAAGGCTTTCCACTAGATGTTGGAACATTGCTGCTATAACAGCCTCCACTCCTCTGGGAAGGCTTTCCACTAGATGTTGGAACATTGCTGCTATAGCACCCTCCACTCCTCTGGGAGGGCTTTCCACTAGATGTTGGAACATTGCTGCTATAGCAGCCTCCACTCCTCTGGGAAGGCTTTCCACTAGATGTTGGAACATTGCTGCTATAGCAGCCTCCACTCCTCTGGGAAGGCTTTCCACTCGATGTTGGAACATTGCTGCTATAGCACGCTCCACGCCTCTGGGAAGGCTTTCCACTTGATGTTGGAACATTGCTGCTATAGCACGCTCCACTCCTCTGGGAAGGCTTTCCACTTGATGTTGGAACATTGCTGCTATAGCACGCTCCACTCCTCTGGGAAGGCTTTCCACTAGATGTTGGAACATTGCTGCTATAGCACACTCCACTCCTCTGGGAAGGCTTTCCACTCGATGTTGGAACATTGCTGCTATAGCACGCTCCACTCCTCTGGGAAGGCTTTCCACTTGATGTTGGAACATTGCTGCTATAGCACCCTCCACTCCTCTGGGAAGGCTTTCCACTTGATGTTGGAACATTGCTGCTATAGCACGCTCCACTCCTCTGGGAAGGCTTTCCACTAGATGTTGGAAAATTGCTGCTATAGCACGCTCCACTCCTCTGGGAAGGCTTTCCACTTGATGTTGGAACATTGCTGTGGGGACTTGCATCCATTCAGCCACAAGACCATTGGTGAGGTTGGGCACTGATGTTGGGTGATTAGGCCTGACTCGCAGTCGGCATTCCAATTCAACACAAATGTCTTCGATGGGGTTGAAGTCAGTCATTGTATTCTGTAGCGTTAAGATTTCCCTTCACTGGAACTAAGGGGCCTAGCCCGAACCATGAAAAACAGCCCCAGATCCTTATTCCTCCTCCACCAAACCTTACGGTTGGTACTATGCATTCGGGCAGGTAGCATTCTCTTGGCATCTGCAAAACCCAAAATCGTCCGTTGGACTGCCAGAGAGTGAAGCGTGATTCATCACTCCAGAGAACCCGTTTCCACTGCTCCAGAGTCCAATGGCGGAAAGCTTTACACCACTCCAGCCGACGCTTGGCATTGTGCATGGTAATCTTAGGCTTGTGTGTGGCTGCTTGGCCATGGAAACCCATTTTATGAAGCTCCCGACTAACAGTTTTCTGACATTGCTTCCAGAGGCAGTTTGGAACTCGGTTCTGTGAGCTTGTGTGGCCTACTACTTCGCGGCTGAGCCGTTGTTGCTCCTAGACGTTTCCACTTCATAATAACAGCACTCACAGTTGATCGGGGAAGCTCTAGCATGGCAGAAAGAACTGACTTGTTGGAAAGGTGGCATCCTATGATGGTGCCACGTTGAAAGTCACTGAGTTCATTCTACTGACAATGTTTAACTATGGAGATTGCATGGGTGTGTGCTCGATTTTATACACCTGTCAGCAACTGGTGTGGCTGAAATAGCCGAATCCACTAATTTGAAGGGGTGTCCACATACATTTGGCCATGTAGTGTAGCTTTCACCTGGAGTCACCTGGGCAGTCTATGTCATGGAAAGAGTCGTTGTCCTTAATGTTTTGTACACTCAGTGTATACAAAGTTAGAGGAAAAAGTTTGCAAATATTTAACAAACTCTAAAAAAACTGCTGTATAGCATAACATAATAATAGTTTACCTTATATAACCAGGAATATCAATAGATTGTATTTACACAGCATATTTCACGAGGTCTCAAAGCACCAATGTATTTCATAGCACCCAACTATATAAAACAATCCTGAATAGGTTTATCGGTCTCATTCAGTGCGTGTCGAAAGCAGGTCTTTAAAGCGCAATCCGATCGCTGGATCTGATACTAGTGGAGTTCAGTGGCTTTTCACACCCTGATCACTGATCTCTTATCAGTTCCTAGTCACAAGAAAAGACACAGTAGCACTTTGTAACACAAACCCACTGACCTCCTAGCATTGAAATGTTAAATTGCTTTATTGTCGTTATATTTTCCCATTCACTCATCTGCACACACACACACGCCTCTGTTTCTGTCGCGTCATTCCACCTCAAGAAGCACAAGAACGAGGATTTCGACACCCATCATTTCAGATTGTTGTGAAATTGTTTCTGTTGTTAGAAACAGGTAAGATGAGCTTTCCTTCCACATTGTTTTGTTGAAATATAATTTGATCTCTGAGAAATGAAGCTAATTGATTGCATACAAATTGGCCATTTTATTTTATAGCATTCATATAATATT